>NW_027185340.1:7707500-7745000 GCF_022577435.1 Embiotoca jacksoni
GCTTCACGAGAAGTTTCAACAACAAGTTTCTGGGTTTTGTACCCTCGTGGTTGAAATGCACTTATTGTAAGTCGCTTCGGATAAAAGCGTCAGTTAAAACGAAACGTAACGCAACGAGACCGCAGAGGTTGCGACTCATGGTGGAGGAATCGTGACATTTCCGGACCGCCGTGAACGCAGCAGCCCCTCGGTGCGATGAGGAGGTGCCGCAGCCTCAGACGGACTTTATTCCGTCCCCGGGCTCAGAGAGCGCCGCTGCCGCACGCTGCCGTTTGATTAACACGGGACAAGTTTTCAACCCTTGAAGGACTCTGGGGAGATTTATCGTTGTGGTTTTATTTCCGTTTTCCCCGCAGAAGCAACGGAGAGGACTCCTCTGGAGCAAAGTTTGACGATAGTGTTTTTCCAAGTTTCTGACGGGAGTAAAACCGACGTCAAGTGGATTTTACGCGTCAGGTTCTGGACGCAGAGACAGCAGACTTTTAGACATTTTGCTCCCAGGCTAATCTGTGATTTCGTTTTTTTAATTTTTTTTTTTTTTCTTTCTTTCTTTCTTTTTAATTTTTTTTTTTTTAACGTTTTTATGGACAGTTTGGACTTTCCTCCGCCGACCGGGACTCTCGTGATGCCAATTTTTCTGGCGCAGGCGACTTTTGCAGGGAAGAAACCAGGCTGGTAAAAATGTTACAGGGTCATTAAATTTATTGGAACTGACCGCCGGAGATGAACTTTCTCCGTAATGATTGCGGGAGCTCTGGTGCATGATTGACAGCGCTGGCAGGGCGCAGGACCGACTGGATCTACCGTCGAGAGTTCAACTTGTTTTGTTTTAATCGCTAAAAAAGCAGAAAGGTTGTTTTCTGTTGGAGCAGAAACATTTATCCAGAGGGAGAAGAAAGTTCTCGGTCATGAATTCAAATTAAACTCCGTTAAATTATTCGTTTTTTTTTTTTATTGTTTTAATGACTCCAAATTACTGAATCTGAATTGAAATATTTATTTACATGGCATCTCCAGCGAGACGCATGCCGTGCAGCCCGGTGTCCCCGCGGCTCCTCGTGCTGCTGCTGCTGCTTCGGTGTCCTGGCCTCACGTTAGGAGCCTCTAAGGATCTGGTGTGCGAGCCCATAACTGTGCCCATGTGCAGAGGCATCGGCTACAACCTGACCTACATGCCCAATCAGTTCAACCACTACACCCAGGAGGAGGTGGGGCTGGAGGTGCACCAGTTCTGGCCCCTGGTCCGGATCCACTGCTCCCCAGAACTGCTCTTCTTCCTGTGCAGCATGTACACGCCGATCTGCCTTCCGGACTACCGCAAGCCGCTCCCGCCGTGCCGCTCCGTGTGCGAGCGGGCCAAACGGGGCTGCTCCCCTCTGATGAGCCAGTACGGCTTCGAGTGGCCCGAGAGGATGAGCTGCGAGCAGCTGCCCCAGGTCGGCGACGAGACCCTGTGCATGGAACAGAACAGCAGCGAGACCACCACCCTGGCTCCGCCGTTCCCCAAGCCCACCCCTAAAGGCAGGACCAGACCCCCCAGCCCCCCGCAGTGTGACAGGGAGTGCCGCTGTCGAGACCCTCTGGTCCCCATCAAGAGGGAGTCCCACCCTCTGTACGGCCGGGTCCAGACCGGCCCCCTCCCCAACTGCGCCCAGCCCTGCCACCAGCCCTACTTCTCGGCCGACGAACGCGCCTTCACCAGCTTCTGGGTGGGACTGTGGTCGGTGCTGTGCTTCATCTCCACCTTCACCACCGTCGCCACCTTCCTCATCGACATGGAGCGCTTCAAGTACCCCGAGAGGCCCATCATCTTCCTGGCGGCCTGCTACCTCTTCGTCTCTCTGGGCTACATCATCCGCCTGGCGGCCGGTCACGAGCGGGTGGCGTGCGGCGGCGGCGGCGACCAGCTGCACGTCCTCTACGACACCACCGGTCCCGCTCTCTGCACCCTCGTCTTCTTGCTGGTGTACTTCTTCGGCATGGCCAGCTCCATCTGGTGGGTGGTGCTGTCCTTCACCTGGTTTCTGGCCGCAGGGATGAAGTGGGGCAGCGAGGCCATCGCCGGCTACTCGCAGTACTTCCACCTCGCCGCCTGGCTCATCCCCAGCGTCAAGTCCATCGTGGTCCTGGCTCTCAGCTCTGTGGACGGAGACCCCGTGGCCGGAATCTGCTACGTGGGGAACCAGAGTCTGGAGAATCTGAGGGGATTCGTACTCGCGCCTTTGGTTGTTTACCTCTTCACCGGTTCACTTTTCCTGCTCGCCGGCTTTGTTTCGCTGTTCCGCATCAGGAGCATCATCAAGCAAGGCGGCACCAAGACGGACAAACTCGAGCGGCTGATGATCCGCATCGGGCTCTTCACGGTGCTGTACACCGTCCCCGCCACCATCGTGGTGGCGTGCCTCGTCTACGAGCAGCACTACCGGCCCGGCTGGGAGCGGGCTTTGGCCTGCTCCTGCCCGCCGGAGCGCCAGCGCTCGGGCCTGGGCCCCGACTACGCCGTCTTCATGCTCAAGTACTTCATGTGCTTAGTGGTGGGCATCACCTCGGGAGTCTGGATTTGGTCCGGTAAAACCGTGGAGTCCTGGAGGAGGTTTGCGGCACGATGCTGCCCCTGCTGGCCGCAGAAAGCCAACGCTCCGCCCTCCATGTACAGCGAGGCCAGCACGGCTTTAACTGGCCATACTGGAAGTGGGCTCACATCAGGGATCTACCACAAAGCTGCTCCGTCTCATATATGAACTAACCGGCACAGCGAAACACTTTAAGGCGGGGATGGATGTTCAGACAGTCGCCTCTCTCTCCAGAATCCAAACAGTGGGTTCATACAAACGTTTACTTGTCTATCGTTATCGGCTCTCGCAAAAACTGTGACGATATCAAACAGAACGGGGCCAAAAACATTCAGAGCGTCAAAAGGGGGGAAAAAAAAAATGTGAAGCGAACCGTGTCACCGGAATTTAAACTAAAAGGAAAATCTGACCAGAACATTTTCTGACTTTTGCGAAAACTGACAACAAACAACTGAACCTTCTTTTGGTAGGAGGAGAGCTCCCAACAGTTGACCAAACTTGACATTCAAAGAGTTAAATGGATCCATAATGGAGTCCCACGTGCTTCGTCCTATCTGCTTATCATGAGCACTGAGAAAAAAAACAAGCATCATATTTATTAATGTATATATTGTATATATTTACTGTAAAAAAAAAAAAGAAAGAAAGAAAAGAAGATGTGTTTAGTTTCTAACCAACCAATGCCACAAGCTCCGTGTGAGACACCAGAGACAGGAATCGCATCCGATTTGAACTGTACAAACTTGTGTATAAATATGCTGTTGTACGTCGGTGTTTGAGTGGCGTGTGTTCGGTATGACGACAAACTGAAAGTGTTTTTTTTCTCAGACTTGTAAACAAAATTCATTTATTCAGTCTGTGTGACGGCTCCTCAGATGAACTCCGCTGTAAAGTCACCAAAGTCTCTCTGAAGGGAGAAGTTGGGTCCATGTGGTGTTAACGAACTAACTGACTTAACTAACTACCGGCCGACTGGTCACGGCTAAAGGTGTCCCGTATGAAACTGACCTTGGTCTTTACCCCCATCTGCTGGTCCACGGTGGAGCTGCTCACTCTATGATGTCCACAACATGGACCCAGCGACGGATCAACGTTAAGACCACAGACCGTCTGAACTTTCTACCGTAACTGTATGAAAATATATGAATTATAAAAAAAAAATATGGTCAGAGTGACGTAGAAACGTTTATTCTCGTGTTTTTCCTCATTTCTGTTTTAGACTCCCTGATTTCATTTCAAGGACCTCGAACGGGTCCCTGGACCTCACTTTGAGAAACGTTGCTTTCTAATAATGTCACACCAGATCAGACAGATTGTTCAGGTCACACATCGGTTTTGGAACGTATTGGTAATATTAATAAAATTGACGACCACACAGATAACTAACAAGCATCCGTTTTGATAATTGACTTGTTAAAACTAAATGCCCCCAAAAAAATTCCATTTTCGGTTTCTTAAATGAAAGAATTTACAATTTTTGATTTTTCTTTAACACCAAGTTGAATATCTTTGAGTTTAGAATTGAAAACCAACAATTTGAGGACGTCACTTAAGGCTTTGGAAAAATAATGTCATTTTCACTATTTTTTGACATTTTATAGATCAAACAAAAAGAACAATAAGTGATAATTCAAGCCGCTATAATGAGAAGATTTGGTGTTTCTTTGACTGGTTTTGAATTCACTGTTAATTCAACACTATTGATCCTTTTATTGGATAACTTGAGCACTTTGAAAAGTCCGCTTTGAACGCCGTCATTATTTGGGACAATTTACAGCATAAACAAGCCGTTTTGCTTATTACATTAATTATTTAATGAGAAACTTTTAAAAGGTGATTTAAATTATTATTATTTTTTTCTCATTACAATTGACTGTATTCACACTATTTCAGAATCTTTACAAGCTTGTATGTAACAACAGGTGTCAGCAGGGATGTGTGGTCTAAGTGGAACTTCTGTTTTTAGGCTCCTTGAAAACAGGAAGTGAAAAACCTCCCGTCTTCTTCGAGGTCACAGTCAGTGTTTATTTTGGGAGTTCAAGTGCCCAAAATAACCCAAATTGTAAACAAAGAACAAAAAGTAAACGAGAATCATTGTATGAAATGAGGTTTTGTGAACCTGAAGCTCACTGAACCTTGTGATGTTTTGTGGTATTTCAAGTCAGTGTTGTTTAGACTATCGTGTGGCCACATGCTAGATATCTCTAATTTATTAGCCTGATATGTGTGTGTGCGTGCGTGCGTGTGCGTGTGTGTGAGCGAATGTGATCACGTAAGGGATGATGAATGCCAAAAAAAAAAAAACTGCTGGTAAACAGACATCTAGGTTTATTTGTTCATGTGTACATCCGCTTTCACATCGATAGACTCCCTCAAAGGATATTATTGAAAAATATTGTAGATTTCGATTCATATTGTGGAATTAAAACCGAGTTGACCTTGAGTTTGGTGCACGGTGTCGGTATATTCGACCTAACTTATATTTTAGTGATGTTTCTGGACTTAAGAGCTCCAAGTTTGAAATGTTCTGGTTTTCAAAAGGTTCAAGTGCAGATGAACAGGATGTGACGCACATCTGAACTGCATTTAAACTTCAGCTCAGATGCGACGAGAAGAAAATGTTCAAAAACGTCATTAAGAAGTTGAATTTGAACTTAAAATGGCAGACTTACCTTCAGAAAATAATTGGCGCACAGTTAAAGTCGAACCGTTTAACGTGGCTTAAATTTGATAATAAAGTAAATATATGGAAATCAATTAACACGTAAAGGGCTGTAGGAGGTCAAGAGGGACTTTATTCTTAAAATACAACAAAGTCTTACCTTCTTTTTGCACGTTCTTCTTTTCCATGAACATATTGCTGCTTTCCGGTCACACGACGTCACGTTGAAGCGGCGTCTTCGGTCTTTAAACTCTCGGAGGCCTCAGACCAGAAGACAATGCAACAACAACAACAACACACTCATTCACTCACTGACACTCGACGTTTGCATTAAATGCAGATTTTAGACGCACATAAATCGATATTACTGACAGAGTTTGTCTGTCGGGTTCATTTTACGAATACTACATTTTAAATCTGGACACCTAAATGTAAACGGAGGAAACTTGTACAGTTCAATGTGTTTGGAGTAAATTGGGATTCGCAGAGCCGTCTTCTTCAAAGGGACTTTCATATCTCCAAGCTAGGAGGGAATGATATATAGAAGTCTCACGGTATGCTGTATGTATTTAAATATATATATATAAATAATGATATAATACAAAAATTAATTAAGAACAAATCCAGCAAATTGCATAACAAACACATCCAGATAGATCCAGAAAGATCATTTCAAAATGGACAGCTGTCAATTAATTTACAACACGCACAAACTCACCTTATACAGGTTACATAAAAAAAAGAAGTTATTAACCGTTATTAACTCTGACAAAAGGTGACAGACTAGATTTGTTTCCCAGAATATCGTCCTCTCAAATCCCCCCCACCCCCCCACTTCACAGTGGACTGCAGCACCACTACAACTTCAAAGCCTCCGAGTGCAGTTCAGTATTATAACAGCAGTTAAAAGCAATGACCAAAAACAAATGCCGTTACAGCATTTCAAACATTAATGTGATCATAATTTGTATTTAACCAACGAGGGAAACATCTGAACCGGAAAGGAGAAAACATTCCTCCAACGTCCCACAAAAACAGTCCGAAATCTGCATCACAATGTCTTTAAATTGAAAATGAGGCGGCTCACAAACATGCAGCTACACCCGAAGAGTGACGTGTCGCATTGTTTTAATATTGCGGTTGTACTCGGTGTGGAGAATCAAATACATTTAAAATGAAAAGAAACTAGTTAAGTCACTTGTTACTTTAACTGCACAAAACACCGTCAACGCGCGACCAGCGGTGCGACGCCATTTTCCGTCATGAAACCATTATTTATAAAACAAATGGAAGACAATATGACGTCTGCCAATAAAGCGAATACTTACAACTCAGGACGTCTCCCGGGGAAACCACGTGGCCGAAGCAGTACGATCCCGATGCCATCTCGTAGGTGACGGCGTTTCTAAATGGCCGCCGTAAACGTGCAGGTTTGGATGTGGACGTGGACAAAAGCGGAGCGGCCGAGACCGGCCGCGGACGGTTTCGTCCCGGCCCGCTCGGTTTCGTGTCCACAACTACCGTCACCTCTTGTTGTGCTCCTCCGGTGTCCCGATCAGCACGCATACAAGACAATATATTCAAGGCGCCACGACATATTTGTTACATGATTAGTGTTTATTTAAAATACTCCATCTGCAAATGTTTTTTTTTTTCTTTCTTCAATTAAAAACAAGACAAATTTCACAGCTAGTAGCCTACATAGTAAGCAAAAAGACGGGGGGGGGGGGGGGGGGGGGGGAGGGGGGTGTCCATCGAGTCTCTCGCTCCCCTCGGTATCTATGTAGCGCGTTTGAACTGTCTGGGTCCCCCGACGTCGGCGACGTGTCGGCGGGCTCCTCGAGGCGAGGTCGGGGACGGCCTTGGTTTTGAAGGGCCGCGGGGAACTTGAGCTTCGGGCTGTGTCGGACCCCCCCCCCCCCCCTCCTACGTTACGTCAGCCCGCCTGCTGCGGCGCCGCGGCGCCGATCCGGGATCAGCGATTCGTCCCTTTTGACCACCTCGGCTTTGTAACTTGACGCCGCTCAAAATTCGGCACTCCCGATTTCCCGACGCACATCAGACAACAGCCGACCGAGGCGTCGTTTACTTCAGAGGAGTCTTAATAATGCAATACCTTGTGATGCGACACATGCCGTGCGCTCCGTCCAGACGGGACACGATGAGAACGCCGCCGGTGTCGACAGGAAACACGTCGGATTTACACTCCAAAGTTACTTTTGGTATCAAGTCTAATTTACGAGACAGGAGATTTTGCATTTTGAACTTGTTTGCCTTTTAAAAACAAGAAGTCTGGTGATGATTTAAGATATTTTTCATACTGTTCGTGAATCCCAGAAAAGAAAAATCAAACCAACATAAACTGATCTAAGATAGTTACAGCTATCTTATTAGTTTCTTTTAAAACCTCTGAAAACTGTTCACCAAAATAATACTTTTTTTTTTATTTTTATTTTTTTTACTGGTTTAAAGTGGCTTAGATGTAGTTCAACACCTCTGACTTCATTCAGAACATGAAGATCTATGAATATGTAAATAGTCCCTGCCTCTACCTCAACTAGGACTGTCACTTTTTATCCAAAAATTTAAACAATCGTACGAACCTAATTACCCTTCGAACTGTAACTGTAACCCGTTCGAATTAATTCGAATCTGTGTCGTTCGATACCCGTTTGAACGGAACTTTTAGAAAAAGTGAAACCCACCGCTCCGCCTGCACACATCGTTTCCGCTCGTGATGTGTCACTCTGCTTTTTTGATGGCCATTTTTCAAGATTTAAATCGTCATGAGGAGCGAATGACGTCAGACTAACATATTGTCGGTTTGGTCTTCTCATTGGTTTTAGTGACAATATCAAAAATATAGAACATCACCAGCTTTGTCCTTTTAAGGCTGCAAGAAATAATTCTAACTTTTTTTTTTTTTTGTGTAAAAATATGACATTTATTTTGACAGTTCAAAGTCGACTTCATGTAGATGAACTCCATCAGTCTTTCCTATTTAACAATTTGTCGTGGAAATATGGGACAATATAAATAAATAAAGGGCTTGTAAAAACAAAATTGTTCTGAATTTTAGGTAAACTCCTCTATTTCAAGTTTAACATGACAATCGCGCACCTCAACAGCTGAGTTAAATTACCGTGTGGGCACGGTGACAGAGCGCCATTTCAAGCCCGCCTCCTGCCCGATGTGGCCGCGGTGACTCTTGTGAGGTGGCCGTGTTTGTGCTGTGGCTTCGCTGGGCTTCGGGAAACCAGAGGGCGGCAGCCTATGAGAGCACGGCGTTGGAACGTCGTATACCTATCAGGTTGTCTGCGCTGAGGGATCGTCTCATCGCCGCCCGACTCAGGTCCTTGTACTTGTCCTCGCATAGTCTTGAAATGGCCTGGACCAAAAAAAAAAAAAAAAAAAAAAGAATCACACAAACGCAAGTGACTGAAAGGACGGAGGGCGTAAACTCATCAGTGGATTTATACGCTGCGTGGAATTGGAACTCGTGGCTACGACACGGGCAAGTCGTGTGCGCCGTATGCTTGGCCCTGATGTGGTTAAGTCGTAAAAAAAAAACCCACTATTGCTAGGCAACAGCAACGTGGACGGGCGTCTAGAAGGCACAGAGGCTAAGAATTTAGCAAGCTCTAAGGGGCGGGGGAAAGGAGGGGGGGGGTAACGTAATGCTGGAAATGCAAAGACTCGGGAGGGAAAAGATGAAGATCAACATACTCCTCAGACGTCGTAGCGTTTTATCGAAGTTATGAAGACAAACCCTACGTGACTAAAACTACAATATATTAACTTGACATCCAACGAAAAATGAACTTTCACGGCCTCTTGACATTCACGGAATGTGAATTACGACGTCGCGATTCTGCCACTCTACTGTTTAGTGCATAATTAACTGCGTTACCACGGTAGCAATCACCCAACGCCTGCAGTTCAATTCATCCACAGCAGCACTTGTAAACGTTAAACTAAAATAAGCAGGTATTTTCCGTCCACTTGTGAAGCCGAAAGAACCTCCGTCAGGTCAGCGCAGCGAGCTCACCTCCAGCTTCTGGGCGCGCTGGTTGTTGAGGGGCTCCAGAGGGAAATTAAGGTTGTTGTCGTCGGCCAGCTGCCGCAGGTCAAAGTAGTACTTGGCATAGACACTGGCTGGCACGTTGATGTTAAACTGGAGGAGTTCCAGGAAGTGGCGCTCCATCTCGTTCCTGAAAAGAGCAAGGAGACGACAGAGGGTTAAACTCTGGACGACCGCTACGGAACGAAGTCTACAAGTTGAGCCGGCGATGCTCCTCCAGAGCAAAATGTACTGAGGGCAGCAGGGGAACAGAAGAAGTCCTACATATTTAATAAAGAAAGAAGTACAAGGTCAATAGACGCATACAAGTTTAGATAAACGTGATCGATACAGGAGACGTCACACAAGTTCAACCAATGACCGAGCAGACTTCAAAACTACATGCACTAAATACTTTTTTCAAATTTTTATTCGGACTCAAAAAAAAAGCTAACCTGTAATGATTCTGCAGTCATACACGAGTTTTCCTGTAGACATTTATCGAAGTAAATAAACAAATTTGAAAATATTAAGCGCGTTTATAGATTCTCCTCTGAAAAGTCAAAGTAAACGACAACCACTCCCGACCACAAAAGTACTCTCGTCGGGACTAAAATTCAAACTGCGTCATGTGAGCGGAGGACAAGGCTGACTGTGCTCCCGTTCAGACCTCACAACTTTGACGAGAAAGGGAACATGTGTATGAATTTTCATCAGGTCACCGAGAGGAAACTTCTGCTCTCGTTCACCTGAAGAGACGACGACGCGGTTGCAACTACAGAAATCGGGAGCTGGAACGGACGGCAAATCTCACTCCAAACTTCTAGCTAATGCATTGACTTTAAATCTTCATCCTGTCTGTGAGGATGGAAATCCAATCTCTCCCACACCGGCCTGCAGGTAATCAGACGCGTGTCCTGCGAGCACTCGGATCGAGTATCGCGGCTTCATCTTTTCTTTTTCTTTTTTCCAGACTACAACCTCCGTCATCCATCCTCATCGCAGTCATGAGAGGAAAAAAAAAAAAAAAAAATAATAATCTAAGGGAGGTGGTCGCCAAGGAGACAGCATCCAGGCTGCTTTGTTGGTCAGCAAAGGTGGTGAGTGCGAGTGTGTGTGTGTGATGTCTGGTCTCCCGGGGCAACTAATGGAGCGGGCGAGAGCCAGGGCCATTATGTAGAAGCAGTGAGAGCACTTGAGGACCCCCCCCCCCCCCCTCCCGCCCCCCTCATTTCTCCCCGTCTCTCCGTTTCCCTCTCTACTCGTCCTCCCCGTCCCTCCATCCGGACCGGAGCGGGCGCACAAAGACACTTCAATGGCGAGCAATGAAAACAGAGCAGAGAGCATGCAGGTCAGAGGTATATGAGAGGAAAGAGAGCGAGAGAGAGATGGGGGCTCGCAGACAGACAACACACATGCAGGCGGGAGCAAGCAATGTTGCAAATCACCAAAAACAAGGTACACACACACACACACACACACACACACACACACACACGCGAGAAAAGCAATTGCAGGAAATAAAGCCTGGGTCCTCTCCAAGCGCAGCCCCTGGCCTCTTCACTGGCTTATAGCCCGAGAGACAGCAGAGAGGCTGCAGCTTCCATTGAGCGCAGCACTTCTTCCGTCTGCTTTAAGTGCATCTTTGCTATTACGCTCCTTTTATTGGGGGGGGGGGGGGGGGAAGAGCTAGCATGTAGCGTCGGGACCCCGGTCATATTTGTTCGGAACCCTCTTTTTTTTTTTCTTCTACATCTCGACCGTCTGCCGAACAGAAACCCAATTACTCCCAAAACAACAAATCTGGAGGGGAATCTGAAATGTCAACAACAACAGAATAAGATACGATTTTGGATTTGGTTTTAAGTTAAATGACCCGACTGCCATTATTCGACGAGCCGGTTCCGCTCTGTTTATATTATAGCTGTCCTGTGCAATTTTGTTTACAAAGCCAAAGAGGCGGAATTATTTACAAGTTCCAATGGTCAGTGCTAATAAATTGTTCTTCTTCCTCATAAGGTGTATGTGTATTAATAAACTATGATGAAGCTTATACTATAAAATTTGTGGCATAAAAAAAATAATTAAATCAATTATTCGTATGATAGATAATCCTCAACTAAAACTGTATGATTTGAGGCCAGACACGTAAAAGGGGAGCCGCTGCCAAACTGCCTGCTGGACGGTCAAAGCGCTCAAGAAAACCTCCACAACTGCCTGACATTGAATTAAAGGGGAGCTGCGTCCTTTCCTGTAACTTTCCCGAGACCCGTGATCCGACATTCACACCGACCTCACGCTGGCAGTGAGGAGGTTGACACGGGAAAACGGTCTCTCTCCTCTTCTACGCGTTCCCGGAGTGACCGTCTGAAAACGTGCGTCGTTTTCCACATATTAAAACGGCACCACGTCTCCGTCCGACTTTTCTCCCCGTATGTGTAAAATAAATCTAAAATAAATGAATTGACGACTGTACCGAATTTGAACATGTATTTGCAGATCGCGGCTTTTAAAGCGACGCGAGTATTTTCGACCCGACGACCTCTCTCCGCAGAAATTGACTGAAGCGAGGGATTCTGTGGTCCTGCTCATTGTTCAGTGCCTTTGCGTGCAGTGTGACTCACATGTCCTCCACGGTGATGTCTTTGAGGATCTGGCAGTAGTCGACGTTCCACACAGCCTGGTCGTCCCACACTTTGGAGGCCAACAAGATGGCTCCCAGGACGATGCGCTTCCAGTTGGCGGGGCAGATATCCAGCTCGGCGTAGGTCAGCAGGCGCTCCAAATACACCTGGGGGGCAGGTGGGGGAAGGAACGTTTCATTTTTTTTGCAGTTACATCCTCCATAATTCCTTTACTAATCCTTTATGTACCATCAGAGCCATCTGTATGCGTGCGTGTACCTGTACCAACACGTTCTCCATTATGTAACGATTAAACATTATCTTTAAAAGGTTTTTATTCTTGTCATAGTTTTTGTTGTTGTTGTTGTTACACCTGACAAACAGAAAGAAAACAACCAGGGGCAAATCAAACAGCCGACCTGCTACGAACTGAAAAAAAACAAACAAACAAAAAAAAAACCCATCATAGATATGGTGATATCATAAAGACTGGATTGCCGTTTTGAAAACAGAACATAAGGTGGTAAAAAGAGAAAAACGTAACACAAACTGTGACGGATGATCATTTTGTTTTACAATAGTTTTCATTTGCACATTATAGGACAAGCCTGCTCAGTGTGTCGCATCGTGTAACATAAAAGCGTACAGTAATCCAACTGGTCCAACTCTTTGATGAGAACCCACCGTTTGATGTACAACCTGTACTGTTATCATCATACACACATCCACAGCTCAAGTGCCATTTGTTTAGGAAAAGTCCGTTTTCAGGAGTTTACTGCCCTCTGGTGACCAGCTAATGCAACATCACAGGTTTTTTTTTTTAACAACAGCAAATAACACGAGCCCAGCTGGACAGATAGAAGTAGTTTCATTGGTATTCAATGTTCGGAGGCGACAGTTGTGCAATACCACAAAATGATGGAGGCAGCCACGTACCAGTGTGACGATGGCACATTCTGCGGTGAGCTGTGCAGCGCTGAACAGCGTCCTGACGAAGCGGTAGATCAGTTTGTGTTCTGGGTCAACATGGGAGTAGTCATCTGGCACGGGCTCTCTCTGTACGGGGTGAACACACACACACACACACACAGGTAAATAAGATAAGTGCACTGTGCCATCGTATGTGCTGTAAACGGTCGCCGTGGAGATTCACGTGTGCTTAATGTGCCGACTTGGCTCTTGAAATATTCAAAACTTTCTAGAGGAAAAAACAAACCGCAAATGGAGCTCGTCTAAACGTGCATCTCGTCAAGCGTGCCAAAATCATATTGTTGGATACAAGTGAAATAACAGTAGCAAGTAATCACAACAATGGTCGCAGATGTCTGGTACAGATGTTTGGGACCTTCAGATGTAACCAACACCGATTGTGTCTTAGTTCCAGACGTTTAGTTTGGACCACACCTCCGAAAGCTGAGCAAAGAGGGTCAGCAGTGAAACAAACAGCTCCACTGTGGAATGAGACGCCACTAATGTCCCTCAGTGACTATGGAAACCATTAACACCGACCACATGAGGGGATGAGATGGACATTTGTCCTCTTTTTTTAAACCAGTAAATCACAGCACTATTATTAACAACTGAAGGAAGCAGAGGTATTTTAACTGGTACTACACAAAGCAAAGTATTGTACTGAGACACCACTGGGGCTGTTATAATCATTGAATTATAATTGATGATTAATTCTCATAGGAATAATTGTGATGAACTGCTTTTTGGCGGTTCTTTTTCCCACCGGGCTTCAAACCAACACGTTCCCATCAGCACTGCTGTGGTGTTTGGCTTTGCAACCAAGTCATTGACGTTCATATCGATGGATGCCGATTAAAATACAGCCGGTAAAAATGAGAGGTTACATGTCTCAATGAAAAGAGCCGGTGGTGCCAATTCTCCACTCATGTGCCATTAAAACCGTAGAAGAAGACGAGAGCGTCATCAAAAGGGCGCCCTCAAATTTTTCATTTGGCTGCATTGAGCTGTTTTCATACAGATGGAGAAAAAGATTTGAATGATATATAAAAAATGATTGGGATCAGCTTGATTAAAGGCTCTCAGGCGATTGTGTAATAATTGTAAGAGGCCAACTGGTCAACCTCTGGCTCTCGCATGGACGAACTACCAGACTGAAAAAAAAACGAAGGCGATGACAGAAACAAAAAAAAAGTCTGCAGCAAGAGAGATAATCAGTTGAGAGCAGGTCTGATCTACCGTACCAGCTCCCAGTCATTATCTTCTGTAGCAGAGCTGTTCAAACTGCAGCCGTCGGGACGGATCCGTCCCGCTGGACTCTTTCTACAAGAAGATGCCTGACATGTAAATGGGATGATGAATAAAACTAAAGTAGAACATCTTTGAACTCCTTTAAGACATCTGAACAATCGACAAGGATGGAAGCAAGTAGGAGTGTGGCATCTAAACTCAGAGACCGTCTTTGTGCGTAAGCTCTCGGTGTGTTTAAGAGTGTGTTCTGGAATTGACTGCGATGAGATTATCTGCGTCACACCTGCTAAAGAGAGAGTTACGCAAGCCGAACTAATAGCAAGCTTCAAAATGTCTCTGGAAGCTAAAGAGACGTAAAATTGATTTTGAAAATCAACACACCCAGAGCTAATGTACTGGAAGGTCTGTTTGTATTTGCTTTGTCGGCTGAAACAAGTAATAAATCATTTTGTTTGTTGTGAAACGACCGCATGACTGTCGTGAAAGAAAGCGGCGTGAAGAGAAGTCAAATCGAGGCTTGTTTTCTGCCGGGTTTCCTGAAGGCTCGGAAGAACGGAGAAGGAAAGTACATCTTCACATCCACGTACACGTGTGAGTCTTGTTGTTCTCATATGATATAAAACTAGAAGTGTGTCTCAGGACTGCCTTCACTACTTACGGGACAAACTCTGTTGAGATACTAAAATAAAGACGGCATCATTTCTCTCACTGACTCCAAAAATACAGAAGTCCGATGTACAACAGTTCTGTTGTGGTAAATCACCTGGTTGATGTCATGCTAACGCTGTCAAAATGCACATACTCGAGATCTGTTTTATTGTGGCAATTCAAAAAGGCCGAGTTATTGTTAGTCTGGATACAGTTGCACCGCTTTCACCTTTGACAAATAAGGATTTTTAAGCTAATAGGCACCTTAGGTCTGGAACTGTTTTGATCTCATCGTAAATCATAAACATGCCCAGACTGTTTTATTTATGTTCATCTTGTATTTTGATCTCTGAAACTTGGCACGCAGCATGTTGCCAAACTGGTTTGAAAAGTTTCCAATAAAAGCGTCTAAATAGGATTTGAGGGGAAAATCCAGCGTTTCCTGTTCGATTGGGCCCCTTCTGAAAGAAACACGTCCAGGTCAAAACCTGGTATATGGCTGGAGCCTTTAAGAAACTAGAAGGCATTTCATTTGAAAAGCCGCAGCATTCAAGTCAAACTGCAGTATAACTTTGATCTCTCTTTCACTCACAGACACTCGCTTTATAGTCCAAGCCAAAAATATAGTCTTTATAAAATTGACCTAATTTTTGAGCACCCGTTTCTTTCCCGCTCAGTGTGAGAGTCTCTGCGTTTCTGTCCTCTGATCTCTGTGTGTTTCATGAAGGGCGGAGCTAAACCGCCGCTCCACTACGCTGGTTGGAGAACCCTGCTCTAGGATAAATAAACGACTGGATGAACTGGTCCTCCTTTGTTGTACCCTTGTTTGCTCTGAGGTGATGAGACTGACAGTCTGAGCAAATCTCATCAACATACTTACTGATAAGGGGTGCAACTTCTCATCAAAGATGTCCAGTGACTTGCCAGAATCCCTACAGATCAAACAACACGTCAGTCAATATGCGTCTCACACACACACACACACACACACACACACACACACACACACACACACACACACACACACACACTTGTTTCAGCAACAAACTGTGCCACAAACGACATGAGAAGGATGAAGCGAAAGTTGTACACTTACCTGTTTTTGATGTGGTAGTATATTGCTAAAGTGACACTGGAGAAAGAGAGATAAAAATTACAATTTGTTTACTTTTTTTTCTGAATGGGACACTGGTATGTGGTCGTGGTCGGGTGTGTGTGTATCCGAGATTATAGTGCGACAAAACGTTTGACACATTCAGAATGAGTGCTTCGCTTAATCACACTCAGATAATCCTGATAAAGTCGTGATTATCCAGATTCTGGAAAATAATGCCATTAGAGATGGCTGTCCTACATGAGGTGTAAGAACATCTGTTTTAGTCACGCATCCGTTCGGTATTACTTTAGGATTACAGCGCTGTGATGTAACAAGATTTTCTCATGTAAAATGGGCGACTTTTGGACAACGCAGCGCTGTGTGTTTATGTTTCTCTGTGTGTGTGTGTGTGTGTGTGTGTGTGTGTGTGTGTGTGTGTGTGTGTGTGTGTGTTATGAGCACGACAATCTCACCATTTGATTGTGCTTTTGAGGTTTGGCTGGCTGACGGTGCTATCGTCGATGAAGATGGTGGAACAGGAGCTGTACTTCTTCGACAGTGGACCAGGAGATACCTGGAGACGGTGAAATCACAACATTATACAACTTGAATTGATCCGGGGACGGGCAATAGTTGTTGGGTCAAACAGCCATGTGTCATTTCTTCTCTTGAAAAAAAAAAAAAAAAACACTTCACCTGTGATCTAAAAAGGGGCTTTTAACTTATTGTCAGTTGTTAATGATGCGTTCGTGAGCAACTGGAAAAAGAGTGAAAGTTCCGACCCCCAAGTGGGAAAATACACCATTTTCTTTTTACTTCTGAGCTCCAATGTTGTTTGAAGGGTTTCCACACCAACAGCATTTCATTCTAATTAATTATTTTATTTCACACAACAATAGGCACATATAAAGATATTAAATACAAACAAAACTATCTACAATGAAATGTTAATTAATTCCCAAAATCTACAGACTTCAAAAACCCAGAACTGTTCGAATTTGAATCAGTTCATGAAAGACAAAATAACTGATACTTACATGACTGATATGGTTTATGTGGTTGCTTTTCCTCTTGTCTCGTACTGCAAAGGAAGCGATACGTTCAGCTAAAAACAAACTGAAGGTAGCATAGATCATACAACGTCTGCAACATTCACCAAATCAATTTTTAAAATAAGTTTTTTTTTTTACCATTTTAAAGCAAAAATTAGTTCCTTTTTCACAGTCGTACTGGTGCAAAGAATCATGGAAAATATGACGAAAAATGAAGGTCTCTGTGTATTTGTCATGTGAATTTATTTGCATTCAAGTCACAAGTCAAGTTTGTACATCCTTCAGTAAGTGACGGTTGAAATGTGGACCCAGATAAGAGGCAAGAAACAAACGGATTAGGGATTAAAAAAAAAAAACAATACTTCAAATGTTTTTATAAATGTATAATTTAATGGATTCTTAAGACTTTTCGAGACTTGTAGATACCCTGCAAACTCTGCTCTGAACGTCCTGAGCTACATCCGGTCATATGTTGTCGTCATCGGTTACGTACATCTAATTTAAGAAATCTACATTAGTCAATGTCAGGATTTACTGACTTGACTTTTAGAGATGCCTGTGACTCCAGTGGTGCATAACGCACGCTAAACTTAACAAGCTGACAACGCAACAACACTGGCAGCATTGAAGCATCTATAAAATCAAAACAAAAGAAAAACAGGATCTGTGACTGGAAATTAGCCTTCAAGCAAATCAAAACAAACATCACACACCTGAAAACATAATCTGTCTGAAGATCTAATTCCACTTCATGTCTTTTAAGATGTGAGCGTGTTTATTGTTCACAGGGTCTTAAAGAAGACGGTTAATGAGAATCACATGCTGTGTGCGTGTGTGCGTGTGTGCGTGTGTGCGTGTGTGTGTGTGCGTGTATGTGTCAGGTTAGGAGTGCTCACCGTCTGTCTGGGACTTGCTAAGGAAGATGGTGCTTGCTCGGGCGTGGTCCGACGGGTTAGACTCCAACGCCAGCTCTGAGGAAACAAAACGTAGAAATGCACCTTAAACAGTGAGCTGCCTGACTCTTGACTTCTTTTTTTGGGTAGAGATAAATCCAAAAGGAGAAAATACAAAAAACAGGCGCTAACAAACTCGTGCACGCGGTATGGTTCTGTAAAATATCTTTATCCGTTATGAAGTAATTGGTGCAACGCGAGACTTGGACATGTGTAAACTAATACCGCAAAAAAAAAAAAAAAAAAAAAAAAAAAAAAGCCTCACAGACGAGCAGGAAGCGCAGTTTGCTGCAGAATAGATTGGCAGAGAATTATCAGGGGTCACTGACAGACAACTGTTTGATTGTGTTTGTGGGACACTCGACACCAAACACGACTTAAAAGAAACAAATGTTAATATACGGACTGGCAGGTGGAGTGTGAATCAATGACTTAATATTCCCTGTTCAGCTAAAATTCTGTAATTTACCTTTAATAATGAACATTTCAAATCAAACTTGTCTGTGTATTAGCAAATATATTGCACCCCATTACTTTCTGACTTTGCTGACCATTTTACCAATGAAGATTCTACCCGAGGAACATGGTGAGGTTTTCTTATCGAGAGGAACAGCTTCAGTTTTCTTTACAAAAATCAGAGTGGAAGTGGCTCAGTGCAATGATACTGAAGTCAAGTCTTGTATTTCCAAATGTAGTTGTGGTGATTAAAGTTTTGGCACATATGCTGGTCAATGCCGATTGGTTAAAGGCTGCTTCAACAGCTCCAAAATTAACCTGAGGTCACGACACTAACCGGCTTTTATAGTAAACCGTTTTACAATCACAAACCACATTTGAAACTTACATATCCAAACATAACTTCAGGTTTTATTTTTTTGCCACTGTGTAAAAGACGACATGAAGTATGATTAGATGAAATTGTAGATTCATCAGCAGCTACTGTAGAAGACCAAGTTGTTTGTAGATATGACGGATAGCAAATACAACCGCCCTGGTTTGTGCATGAGAATTACTGAGAAAATAAGTCTTCTTTTTCTAAATCCGAACAGACAGCGCATTACATAAAAAAAAAAAAACAGGGGGATTAGGCGATGGAAAGCGTCTGAAAAGCGACGACAGCAAGGAATGCGAGAAGGACCGCTGGACTGATCACCCGGCCGACAGCTGGTCTCACCAAACCCCACTCACACACTTCTGTCCACGAGAACGCGGACATGTCCGGGAATCAATGAAGAGTGGCGACATCAGGGCCGACGGGGCAAAAACTGCGCTTGAGGCGGACATCAGAGAGAAATGTCCGAGATGCCTTTCTGATCGGGGGTCTGCATCCCAGCGTGAAATCGCAGCATGGACAGAGAGGGGTGAAAGACACACTGAGTAGTGTTGTCTGAAGACACGGCCCCCATTGGCTAACCTTAACTTGCACCTTTGGCTGGGTGAAGTCACAGAGGAGCCGGTTGGAGAGACACATTATTAAGAAGAAGAAGAAGAAGCTTGTTTGCCGGCTGTTAAAAAAAAAAGAAGAAGAAGAAATCACGTTTGTTCCAATTTAAACGTGATCACTTTCTATTTCTACTTTATTTCATTGATCGGTGGGAAATAAAATATGACAAAACAATAAAGGGCTTCTGAGTGGTTGATGTGGCTCCACGAAGATGAGGATTGCTCATGTTGAACTTGGTAAAGCGACACCGGTGAGATCAATACGATGCAGTGGCTAACTAAATTGTGCCAAGAATGCCCTCATCATCGTTGCAGTGCTGGCGGCAGGATGGCAATAAACACGTCTGGCAGCTTGGCAGCCGCCTTAAGTCTGTTTGGGTACTGAGCCTGCAGTTGTGACGGGTTGAGATGACGAATACGTTGTGTGCGTGTGGTTACACTAAAGATTCTTCCTTGTTTGCGTGTCCATAACACTGAAACAAGTAACTAGGTATATATATATATATATATATATATGTGTGTGTGTGTGTGTGTGTGTGTATCTGTCATCTTGAGCATCACATGTCAAAAATCACTCTTCAGTGTCAGTGCCCCCCCTATAAACAAACAAACAAATAAATAAGGCTGTTGTGTTTCATGGGCTCAAATACTGTAAAGGAAAAAAAAAAATCTGCTTTTTTTTTTTAAACATTACAAGTGTGCTTGAGATATCAGGGTCGACACTTACCATCAGGGACCTCTCTGTCGCTAATGTGCTGCAGGTAGGGCACCGTGTTGTCATCGCTCACTTCGGTGCTGGTCTGGAGCTCCTCCAGCCGCTCCGCCGCTTGTCGCGACGGCAGCTTGGGGCTCGACTCGGGAGAGACGCAGCATGACACCGTGTTCCCCATGCCAACCTCTGGGAGCAGGCTTCACACTATAGCAGCCAAGTCCGAGGGGAGGTGGGTGGGTGGGTAGTGCAAAAAAAAAAAAAATATATATATATATATATTGTAGTCGCTAACTAAAGTTGGCTTCCACCAGCCTCATAAACATCACCGGGCTATAGTCGGTATTACCGCGACGCTATCTCTGCGTGCTAAATCGCCGCCGTCCGCCGACTCCGAGGGACCGCATTCCTGTCCATTTGCGGGTTAAAAGCAGAGCGACAAAGCCGAAGAGCAGCTACCCTAGGAACCTCGTCGTAGGACAGACAATCAGCGTCGCCTCGCGTAATATTCGACGTGCTCTTTGCACAAACAAACAAGCGGGTTGTCAAGTTAAACGCGGGCGGGTCGCTCGTCCGTTCACTCATTCATTCAACATGATAGCAGGCTCCGCGGCTAGGTGGCTAACTAGCATTGTAGCAGGCTGGCGAACGAGTAACTTTTCCCCCTCTGTTCCACATTAATTCTACTTTTTACTATCATGTAAACACAACTAACTCTATATAGTAAAAAAAAATTAAAAAAAATGAGTGCGTTACGACTTCAAAACGTCAAGTTCTAAGCGAATACATTTTACGAGACTTTCCCAAACATTTCCATATGGGGCTCTTCTTTGCACTCGGCGCGGCGTTGTCGTCAAATCTAGGTCGAGGCTTTCTGCGGCCTCCAGCAGGAAGTTAAGGGAAGGGGAGGAGGAGGAGGAGGGAAGAAATCCAAGACTGTAGGCGAGAAATTATCAATGAAGTTCGCTTGACAACGCCTTCTCCCGGTTCCTCACTGGACAAACAACTCTGGTTACTGGTCCGGTCTTCCCCATCGGAGTCTCCACCCTGTCAGATTTGTGCCGTACGTAGGAGCCGCCGCCATCTGTTGCCGGAGCTCACAAACGGCACTACTTGGCAGGAATGTTGTGCGCCCGCCCATTTAGGAATTCCATTCAGTCCTATTGGCTGATAAATCAAAACAAGGACCCGTGAAAGTCGCTCATTGGTTGGAGTGGCCGTCTGTTAAAATCGATTTAAACCGATGAAACAACGACGCTACTATTTTTGTGTGGTCACCGATCCACACCCTTTTTTGACAGCGAAAACTGAAGCACGTCCTCTATTGCACTCTCTACCTGTCAATCAATCCATCCCGCCTCATTCAAGCAACGAAAGAAACGGGAAGCCTGAGGATGGTAACACTTAATATATTTGATTTCATCTCCTCGTCCGTGAAATATATTATTGATATATTTAGTCTGCTGCAGATGTTTTAGCGTGAAGTTGCATAGTGTCATAAATGGGAGAAATGTTTCTGCAGCTACATACAACTAGTTATAAAATAAAACAAAACTGAACATTACTGAAAGCAACTGAGCAACATTAACTTAAGTGCTACAATTTGGAGGTTTTTGTCCCATTCTTGAAATGCTTAATTTTCTCAAAATGTGATGTTGCAATTTTTGCATGGATAAAATTATCAGTGAGGCGTAAAACTAGTATGTATAGCTATAGATTTAAATAGCCAACAGAATGTAAATAGGTAAACATTCAAATGCTGCTTACACATGAATGTATCAGCAATAACCTGGGATGAGACTTTCTACATCAGTACTTCAATCTTGATACTATATTTTTCGAATAATACTTCTATTCTTCTGCTTAAAGATGCTATAAAGCAAATTCCAAGATTTGCTTCTCAATACATTACATACGTGTGAAATGAGTTGCTGAAAGCATGTGCAAAGCTTTTAAACTTTGTCGCACTGAAATGTGGAGTTAGACCGTTAAACAGTTTCTCACCCGTCTTCAGCTCAGGTTTTTTTTTTTTAGGCGGGGCTAAAAACCTAACCTATCCACGTCACAACAGCCTATCTACGTCAGATCACAGCCGGTTTATATAACCTTCTGCACGGCTCCTCCTCTCACAAGGTGAAAGCCTGGAGCTCATTTGCATAAGAGGTCATCCCACTCGACTTCAGTTCTACTCCTGCCGTAGTTAGATTGTTATTGTACATCAGCTGGCTGCTACAGGACGTCTCCCTCCACCCGCAAGTGCACCTTTCCTGGAAGCAAGAACCTCCAAAGCAGCGCTGCACCGCTATTTAAATTCCCTACTGATGAAGAAAGGAAAACGAGGTGGATTGATTTCGTGAAGAGCCTCGCTAAAGGGACATCAGTGGAAGAGAAAGACTTTCAGCTCAACCTGAGCAGGTTCAAAGTTTGAATTGACGTGATGTAATGAATTGACGTGATGTAATGAGTTGACGTGATGTAATGAGTTGACGTGATGTAATGAGTTGACGTGATGTAATGAGTTGACGTGATGTAATGAATTGACGTGATATAATGAATTGACATGTGATGTAATGCAGCTTAAAACTCATTTTCATTTCTACTTTACAGCATCTTTAAACAAAAGCTTGAATACACAACTTTTCACATTACTATCTGAATATTTCTTTCACCAGCAATGGAAATTCATAAAATGTAGTCAAAACATGATTTTCAAGCTAAATTTTCCAATTATTGATGTGAGAATATGGGAACCCGGCTCTTAATTTTTTAAAGACAAAGAAAACATTGTGTGAGCCATAGTTTTTTAAACCTTTAACCAAAGCAGGTTCACGTTTGTTCAAATGAGATGCTAAAAATTTACTTGCAAAATTATCAAATTCTCTGCAATCAATCTTTAGGGTAGCTGTCTTTCAAATTCTAAAATTTACCTCTTGCAGTCCATCGATCTGTTGTGAATTGAACGTTTATACATAATGAATTAACAGTAAAATACATAACAGTCTTCAAGAGCAGTTTATTGTGACATAGGAGGTGTTTACAAAAGAGTGATGTAATGTCGGAGTAACAGCACTTTGAAATAATGGGCTGGTAGTTTCATCATGTGACAAATGTTCAAACAAACAGGATGTAATGCCTCGTTTGGTGACCATGTCTCTACAAGGTAATATACAATACATGGCATTTTTGATAACGTGTAAAAGTGGCAATATAGAAACTGATCACATTAAAAGTTAGAAAAAATGTCATTATTACTGACCTAGAAATTCTATATATATATATATACTTTTAAACACATCTGTTACATGCACAAATGAGGCCCGTGGGTACAAACTATTCTGGCACAGAACTCAAACCACTGTTGGTATCGTTGGAAAGATGAAGTGTATTCACATCACAAAGTTGAGCTCATTATATCAAATGAACAGAAAAAAAGATTATTATTCCAGTTTTTTTTTTTTTTTTCAGCACCAACACCGGATGTGAACGGGATCGATTTTTTTTTTATTTTTTTTTACCCAGAATACACTTCATCTCAGTAATTTAGATGACGTAATGGCACTGGTAAATGTTTTGAGTGCTACCCAACCCTACACTCACTGTTCAACCCCTGGCACTGATCGCAGTTATTACTGAATATTGATTCTGTTCTCTCCTCTGAAAATAAGCTTTTACAACCAGACAGGCCCGAGATGTGTTTTGTCAGACTTCATTTCATCACATGAAACGCTTTACAAAAAGATTATTTGTGATTTTGTAAGGTTGTCTACATGGATTCTAGTGTACATGTAAATTGGGCTCTTAGAGCCCCCCCACATCCCTCAAATTTCTTCTCAGCTCACGACTGAGGTTTAGAAACTTTAACTTTCATTTTAAGGTCCACATATTAGCTTCTGGAGCTTTCAGCCAAACAAACCGAAGGCCTTCCCGAGTTAACAGCTCCCACTCACATACGGCCGCTTTTTATCATGCGGCTTTGAAATACATTTAAAATCTATGGGGGAAAAAAAGCTAATAAGTGGACCAAACTACTGTTTAAAGGTCGACATAGAAGTTACCGGAACAACGATCGAGCATTAACAGTGATCGAGAGGAAAACGCCTGACGTCATCCGATTCCCTAAAAATGTCATACCTTTGTTTGAAGATTATTCACATGTTAATGATTGATTTACTGACATGTATTTTTCCACTGAATCCAATGTCAGTAAAAAAAACAAAAAAAACCAAAACAATCATAAAGTAGCTCTGTAATAAAATAAATGTCGTAAAAGTACAATAAAATAAACATAAAAAAAAGGCTCCAGTGGAAATAAAAGTTGTGCTTTCATTTGATGACTTGAGAGATATTAAAAAAAAAACATTTACTGCCGGAGCCGTTTCTGCTTCACAGATAAAAAAATACATTTACAGTTAAAGAATATGGTCAATAAAGTTTCCCAATGAAGAGGATTGTACATGATGAGACTGACACATGTTGTATACCCCCAACTGCTCTCAACAGACTCGCTCTTCTCCACAAACAAACACTGCTGATCCTAAACAGAGCACGACACTCCAAAGTATAACATCTCCAACAAAAGGCCTTTTCTCACACACTTAGCTGCCATGACGACGGTAGGCCTGGTGGATGACACGAATACAAACATACGATGCCCTTCGACTCGTACGCCGATGTATCTTACAAATATGCAAAGTCGGATTCATACGAGCCATAAGAACATGTTTCATATCAAACAAACAGAAATACATGAGGTCTACACATGCTGTAGAGGATATGTACAGGAATATAAAAAAATAAACTGACAAACACGTACACGGATCCTCTCAAAAACATCAAACAGTCCTACAAAAGTCGCCTCTTTTCAACAGAACGCACGTCTCTTTTATGATTATTAGTATTAAACTCGTATGATTGTAGCCGATAACTCCTGTGGATTTCACAAAGAATCCCATCTGCTACATTATTATTAAAAAATGGCTGCGCAGTCTGGCATGTTGTCACAATCCATATTTCACATGTTGCAAAACAAGACATAACATTGGAAAACAACTGACAAATGATACGAAAAAATTTTTAATTTGTTTTTGTTATCCTGGTGATAATTTTTTTTAATGACAAACTGATGAGATGAAGCTTGATTTCACGTTTAACGTTAGTCGTGAAACCTCCTAGAAAGTTGCTGATCTAATGTGAGTTTTCGTTTAGTTTATTTTCGCCCTTGTTAGACGTCACTCGTATCTGTTTTGAGACAACATTTCACTCACCCACTTAAGGGCTGATATCTGGGGAGGCAGCACAAACAGCGCGTTGCGTTATCAACAATATATATATATATATATATGTATATGTACATACATACATATATATATATATATATATATATATATATATATATATCTACAGGTAAGGAAATTAAAATGCATTCATCCATATATATATATATATATCTACAGGTAAGGAAATTAAAATGCATTAATTCATATATATATATATATATTCACCAATGAAACATAATTTGAATTAATTTCTGTCAATAGATCCCCCCTAGTCTGACACGCTGATCCTTTAAGCTCGTGAGTAAAATGTTGCCATCACTGATAGGAATGTTGTCCAAAGCTCGTAAAAAATAAGACCCCAGGCTGTAAAAACAATAATCTTTCTTTTTAAAACTCAGCCTGCTCATGATCTTACAGTAACAGCAGCCTTGACGACCAAACAAACAACATGAATGAATGGAAAAGTGTGACGTCACGCTATAATACGTCCCCTTTTAACAGACACACACACAATTCCCTTTCCTTTTCGATCGGCAGTTGGTAGCATCTTTAAAAACACTTAGAAAAAAAAAAAAAAAAAAAAAAGACTTGTTTGAGCCCGATTGAGTTGTAAGAGTCCCTACAAGTCGCTATACGAGGGTGGTTCAACATCAGGAAGTGGATCAAGTAGAGATTCATGATTCATTCAAAGCCTTTAACCGCAGCTTGCCTCATACACATCTGAACCGTTGTGCTAATTGTAAAATGTACCATAAAGTAGACCAAAATATGCAGCAGGCAAAAATATCAAATTTGTATTCACATTAAAAGGCTTCTGATTTTTTTTTTTTTTTTTTTCCCACAAGCTGTCTTGTTGTCGTGGTTTCGGCCGGTAAACGGTTTAACAGTGGAGTACTAGTGCACTTTAAACACAACTGTTTAACTACAGCTGCACGTCAGAGCCCGAGGTAAATCAAAACGGCAGGTAACCACGGCAACAGTGGCGATGCCTCAAAAGGCCGACCGCGACGGGGGCATTATTGCTTACACAGTAAACACGGAAACTCTACTGGAGCCCAATGATGCCAAATATATATGAAAAGCAGCCTTTTTTTTTTTTTTTTTGGGCCGCTGAAACTAAATGCGAGTGAGAAACACTGGAGGTCTCAGCAGGTATGATAAACGTTGGTAGTTCGGTAAACTATTATGAACCACGTTGGTATTCACCCTTTTGTTTCACCTGGTTGGACGACAAGAAGAAACCACGCGGAGGCTCTTTTTGATGTAGAAAAGCAGAGTTAAGGTTCTCAGCAGTGACGTGCTAACGGATACGGGTGTTGGCCAAAACTATGACAATAAGACGCGGGTGTGTCTGTGTTGCAACATGCTAACTGTCGCCAGCAGCTGACCGCACCTTTAAATAATATTGCACAGGATTGTAGCTTTTGTTTTTAGACTATAAAGTTTCACTTTCGATGTTTTACCGTTTGACCTCGATGACAGTCCACAAAACTTTGTGTATTTTGAAATTCTTGTACCGACAGCCGTATGCTCGCTGCGGACAGACAGACAGGCAGAGTCAAACCGTCAAGGTACTTTGAAAGGAACTCGAAATGCTACTTGGCCCAGCTCGGTGTTGAAGGACAGGAGCTACTCAGATTTATGGCAGTAAAGGTCCTTAAGGGCTTTAAGTTCTTCGATGAGCGTCTTGTTTTGGTTCTCCAGGACGGCCACTCGGTTCTCCAGACACTTAACGTACTCCTTCTTCTTCCTGCGACACTCACGGGCCGCCTCTCTGCAGGAGGAACAACACACAGGTTGGATGTTTTTTTTTTTTTTTCTCATGGTTGGTTTTGTGTGTGTGTGTGTGTGTGTGTGTGTGTGTGTGTGTGTGGGGGGGGGATTTTGGGAGAGCCTTCTATTTATGCTACTGACACTGACCATCAGGCTTCTTTCTCCAGACAGCAGCAGCTGTGGATGCTGAGCTTCTATCTCACAAAACTGCAAAGGGGTTATTTACCACACAAGAGATGCCTCCTCAGTTCATACCTGTTCTTCATGAGGCGGACCTCCCGTTTCCTGGTGACCTCTTCGGTGGCACCCTGGGTGGGGAGGGCGGGTGAAGAGGCCATGACCACCCCGGGGGCGATGGTGCTGGCGGGTGCTGCTCGGATCTGATAGGCCTGGACGTCACCGGAGGTAGCTAAACGGCCGGGGAAATGTTGCATTAGCTTGTTCACAAAAAAAAAATAAAAAAAAAAAATAAAAAAGATAAATGTATTTGCTGACACCAGCAGAAAATTAGTCCAATTAGAAAGACATATTTTCTGAAGTTACGGGCGCGTTTAATGGTACCGGATCCCCGCTCTCACCTTGGACCACCACCTGGTTACTGGGAACCAGAATCTGCTGGCCGTCGCTGGTCTGTGCGTACTGCAGGATGGTGGCTCCCGGCTGGGTGGCCGCTGCCGCGTTGGTCATGGTCAGAGTCTGAATACCCTGGACCCCATCGGTGCCGTTGTTGGACAGCTGAATGGCCCCGCCCTGCGTGATCGCGACTGCGCGAGAACGGGGAGAAGACGGGAACAGATGAGAGAACGAATCCAAAAACGATCAGATGATGGTACGGCCCTTTTTAGTTTTGTACTCAAGAGTGGGAAGTCATACCGGGACAGATCACGTTTCAATTATGAACCAAAACCGTGAAACATGACCCAGACTGACCACCATAACTTCTTATGAGGCCATATTTCCGTCCACTTCGACCTACTGGTGGGTGACAAACGCCAAAACTAGTTGACTTCCAGCGTCGGGACCGAGCGTTCTGACGTGTGCTGATTTAAGTCTGTTACCGTGAACACAACCTGCTCCGTTTAACCGACAAAGCTTACCCAACTATGAAGTCTGAATTACGTAGAGCTCCAAGCCTGCTGTCACCTACTGTATTGGCCGCTGCTGGTCTGGTAGATGGGCGTGGGGACGGTGACGGTGGTGATGGACGGTGTGGTGGCAGCACAGAAGTCCTCCTCGGCCTTTTCCTCCTCGATACGAGGGACGGCCGGCGCGTCGGACGAGAGGTCGTTGAGGATTTTCCTGTCGGGACAAGCAGCCGTCAAGATTTACTTCGCACGAGTTCATGAGTTGAGGTCGTCATGGTCGAGAAAGTGCGCAATTATTTGCGTGAAATTGCACGATTTTTTTAAAAGGTGCACACGTCTGTTTACATTGCGAGTCAGCCGGATTCATGAGATAATGCAACCTTGCAAGGATCCACCCTGTCGAGCTTAAGGCTATTTCTCCACCGGACCTGTTCGCATCGACTTCTTGTTCCGACTGAAGACGTCCGCTGCAGCTGATCGCTGCCACTGCAGTCTAACGCTCGACAGAGCAGATCCAGCGGGCAGGAGTTCAGACGGAGGAACAACACAGAGAATCCTCGTGCAGACTCCCGATTGCACATCACATAACTACATCAACTACGTCTTTGTTTGTAAGCTCACGCACAACAAAGTAGGAAATAGAAAAAATACAAAATAAAAAAAATAAAAACGGACAAATTATAAATGGTTTCACAACATTTGCCTGCCAGAAGCAGAAAAATCAAGAAAAAAAAGGATCAAATCAGGAAGTTGAAAAAAATTTAAAAAACGGCCAGACGCTCCTGGTTTGGGTACGAAGCTGTGCAGACGGCAGAATAAAACAGCTTCACACACTTGACGTGATGAACCCCGTGCCAAGCACCAACCCATGAGGACCTACAACCAGCTCTGGGTGAAGAGGAGATCAGAATGATCTGATTGGTTGAAATTAGCCCCGTGATAGAGGTGGTTCCTCGGGTTACATGTACAAGTTTCTTATTACAGACTATCATCATGATGTCCCGTAAACAAGTAGAGTTTACATCTCAACATGTCTTGCAAAACAAAACAAAAATATATATATATATATATTTAAAAAAAAAAATCTGATTATGAAATGTACAAACATGCAACAAAAAAAAAAGAACGAAATTGGTGTGTGCACTTTAATCCAGAGTTTTGTACAATATTTTGTTTGAGTTAAATTACAAAATATCAGGATATAGGAGGTTATTAATTTAGCAGTAGGACAGCATAATTGACTTGGCAGTGTCTCGTAGAAATCACCTGTACGAGGGGCGTCGTGATAAAATCTCTCTGCGCTTCTGCGAGTCCGTCACACTGTCTACCGACTCCTGGGAGTCTTCACTTTCTGCTATGGTGGAGATCTGGAAACAACCAAAACACCACAGAAATACGTTAACCAAAAGCTTCTTACTTCATGTTGTTTATATTGTCGATGAATATGAAACACCAAAAAAACTAAAGACTGCACGTGTGTGTGTGTGTGTGTGTGTGTGTGTGTGTGTGTGTGTGTGTGTGTGTGTGTGTGTGTGTGTGTGTGTGTGTGTTTTTCACCTGTACAGCCTGGATATGTGGGGACTGGATCACCGACGGCTGTGCAGCCTGGATGACGCCGTGGACCTGAACCGTCTGTCCGTTGGGCAGCTGCACCAGCGTTACCGTGGGACCTGTTGCCGAGGCGTGTCCTGTTGCCATGGTTACCTACAATTCAGAGGGGATGTCACCGAGCTGTTCCGACAGACCGCGGCGAAAACCAAAGGCGATGCGTGTCACCTGCGCCAGAGTGGCGATCTGCGCCTGGGTGATCTGATGGGTCTCCGTCTCCATCACAGCAGTCTCCACCCCCTGCTGAGCCTCCACCACTGACTCCATCTTCACCGGCTGAGCTGAGGATGGAGATTTGAAAGGGGAAGCTGTTAAAAGTGAACATTTGTGGAGCTGCAGCCACAGCACCCGTAGAGATCAGGACACCCGAAAACGGAATTTAAAACACACACAAGCTGACCGTCATGAAATGTAGATACGCTGACGCCAAAAATACCAATCGGAGTAAAAATGTCCATCTAAAAATGTAAATCGACTATATTTGTTCCGAGAACATTCACTCACAGATCTCTGCTTGTTCTTACATTTGTCGGTCATCTATTAAAAATGTCATCGGAATCTGTGGATATGCAAAGATCTGGTCAATGAAAAATACAACGTGTAAAATATACGAAAAAATAGGAAGGCTGCAGGTTCATCAGTGGTTCCACTTTGTTTTGTTTGGTTGTAGGACAGATGACGTTCACTCGGGTTGGGACGGGGTTTTGAAAGGTTACGGTCTGCCCGTTCATCTCTGAGGGACGCTGACAGCGTGAAGCGCAGCCAAAGTGACAGGAAGTGCTGTCGGCGCCGGTTGTTCCCTCTGTGTTTGGGACAATCAAACTTCAGGTCTAATTAACCCTCCTGTTGTCCTTGGGTCAAAATGACCCGCAGCTGTGTTCTATTTTATTTTCATATTTTTTGGGATCATTGGTGACAAGGAGGCTGTGAGGGTTTCTTTAAAGAATGATGACCAATGATCCCCAAAAAACATATAAAAGTATAGAAATAAAATAGAACTTGGTTGAACACAGCTGCGGGTCATTTTGACCCGAGGACAACAGGAGGGTTAAGACCAGGTCTCATTGTCTTCATATTCTTCTTAAAACAGCTATTTTTTTTTTTTTGGGGGGGGGGGGGGGGGGGGAATGAACTGCTGAAATCACGTGGATCAAAAGGATGCTCCTGCAAACTAACTCCCTGATTCCCACACGTGTTACAGCTAAAAGTCAAATCTTACTTGTGGTGTGAAAGTTGGTGCTCTGCTCTCGTCCCAAAAAAATGCGGGTATGGTAAATCATGTGAGCGCCCCGAACGTGGAACGTGGGCCCTTCGACGGTGACGTCTGTGTCGGAAAACTATGGAAATAACGACGAGAAACTGCTGCTAAAGAGGAACGGAGACATTTTGACGCGATGGAAGACATCTGCTGTTTGTGTTTGGTGTGAAGAATCGAACAATCCCTCGCCAGTTGTCCGGTCCGTCCCTTCCTCCTGCGGTAGTCCTCCTGCGTCCCGTCCCGTCTTTTCAGCAGTGCGAATGACGCACCGTTTCCTTTTAAATCCTCTACGCGAGAGAAACCTGATATTATAATGTTCTGGGTGATGCCAGAAGTAATCTGCAATTAAATGTGTCATGTGGTGATTTCCTGGTTTCCTCCGAACAGTTATCCTCCAAACTGCAATAACAAATCTGCAAACGGGTTTCCCCTCAAAACAACCTGTATGATCTGTTACAGGTTTGAAATCGTTACTACTGGGACTCACTGGGTTTTTCCCCTCCTAATATAACACTCAGGTACAGCGCCCACCAGGTCTTTCACGGCATCTGGGCTGAACACAAAGAGGGAGAGAGTGTGAGGCTGCAGGACGGCGTGTGTGTGTGTGTGTGTGTGTGTGTGTGTGTGTGTGTGTGTGTGTGTGTGTGTGTGTGTGTGTGTGTGTGTGTGTGGCTCAGGCTACGGGCGGCTCAAACTCAATACCAAGGAGGCCCGTTTTGTCAATGAATGGCCATAAAATAACATGTATGGTATCAATTTGGGACGTAAAACACTCTTGGGCCTGTTTATAATACAATTTCAAGCAGACATAAGGTGCTTATAGCGGCTACGTGTCCGTGTGTTACAGGTGAAAACAGTGATCAGACAGGCATCTCCCCTGGAAAAAAATCTCAAACAGGATTCAATCCGGCCCGCGGTTTGATCAGCCCCGGTTCGGGCTGTGGTTGGTGCGTTGGTGGATAAATGCTCCACCAGACAAGCCATGTTCCCGCCTGCTAATCAGAATGATTGGGGGAGGTTAGCCTAAAAGCAGAAAAACAACAGGTGAGCCGAAGGTCACTGAACTCCCTTAACGAAGACTGACCTTTAAGGTGGACCAGCTGGTCTCCTGTTAAATGACCATCTCTTGGGATATTATTTGTTCTATTGACAGCTTTAGATTACTTCCCAGTGACGTGCTACTGAGTTCATAGTTATATCCACACTACTGTAAACATTACCGTTGCTGCTGGAGAAAATATATTTTGTCATATGAATGAGGTAAAAAAAAAAAAGAAACGTTAATTATGGAAATAAGTTTTGACATAATGAAAAATAAAGTTTTAACCATACCCACCCCTACAGCTGGCTGCTGAATATAGACTATGGGAGGATGAGACAAATCACAGTAAAGGATAAATTTTAATGTTTTTTTGGCAGATAGTATTTTTTTTTTTTTTAATTTTAATAAAATGTATAATGAGAACAGTCCTAAACTATGTCAAAATGCAGCCCCTTCCCACTTTCTAAATTCATTTAATTCTTTTTAATGAGCAAAATAAAGTAAAGCAAACAGTAAAGCCTCGTTTTGTAATGAAATGACCTCTAGGAGCTTCTCAGATTCAGTATTGTCTGATATAACACTCAGAAATAGAAGTTAATCAACGTTGTTGATATATGAATCTCCTGGTCTGAACCCATCTCCCCGCCTGCACAGGGTTTTTTTTTTATTTTTTATTTATATAACATATATTTTATATATATATAAAAGCGCTTTGGAGACGTGATCCCGGCTGCCTCGAGGCGCTGCAGCCAGTGTTGATCTGGGACGTGTTGTTCACGGAGCTCAGTGATCTCACACTGTGCGTAGCGTCTCTCCGCCGCATGATTGGCTTTACACATTTCTCCCTCTGCTTTTCAAAAATCACTCGGATGCTCCGTGTGTGTGACAGCGGAGCCACATGGCCGGGCAACGCCCCCTCACAAAAGGCGCACCGGTCACATCCCAAGGAGGTAAAGCAACGATCAAAAAAACGAAACCCAAATCTGAGCGCCAAATCACGGTGTGTGTGTGTGTGTTCAGTCCGCAGGCCCGAGTGCAGTTTTTTTTTTTTTTTTTTTTTTTTTCCCAATGTGCGGCAAACCGCGACGGCCCGCAATGTCAGATACTATAAACTAATGAATGAAAAAAATATATAGGAACAATGTATAATAGACTGGGCAGTGGTAAAAAATAATAATAATAAAAAATTTTTTTTAAAAAAAGCAAAAAAATAAAATGAAATCGAGGAGAAATAAAAGAAACATATCGCGGCTGATGTTTTCAGTGCGCCTTTTCGGGGGGAAACCGCGCAAATCTTTGCGCATAAAAAGCTCCGCGAGTGACAGCGTCGCCAGACAGCTGAGCGCATAAACGACGCTAAAGTCTTATCGCAGTTTCTGATGTGTTAGCGCGCAAACTGCCCCTCATGGTGCGCTATTAAAAGCCTCACATTCGCTCCGGTTCTCCCAAACAGCCGCAGCCTCCCCTCCCTCCATCCTGCTACAAACACACCGCGGCGCCATGATCTCTTTGTTTGCTTCGGGCCGAACCAGACCAGACCGACACTTTCTGCGGCCGCGCGCCGTCTCTCTGAGCCCCGGACACCGCTTCGTCCTTACCGATACAGACTCCCTTCGTCACTCCCGGGCCTCCGGAGCTCCACTTTTATTCTGGCCGACACGTAAGAGCCCGCGTCAGGCTACACCTCCGCCGCGTCACCGGGAACAACAACACGGAGATTGGAGAAGGACGAGAAAGCAGATGGCGACGCTGACCGGAAACGAACGAAGTGGGAACGGAGAAAGCCGAAAGGTGTCGAGGGGAAGCGGATCAGAACGACACCCTCCCGGCCCGCGAAGATTTTGGCAAAATGACAAACACTGACAATAAGCGGGTTATATGCAGCTTTGCAGTTACATAACAAAAGCAACAAATATTTGTTGGCAAAATTTACTGGTAATAAAAGCTATCCTGTTATTAACTAAAGCGACAGATCACCTAATTAGGCTATAGTTATAAAACACATTTTTATTCGTATTTAAAAAAATATTGGTTTGAATAGTGATTTTGTACCAAAGATATAGTTCCTAACAGTTTATGAGTTATCCAGATTAACCACAATGTTCCCGGAAAGTCAAGATGGACAATTTCAAATTAAAATCACAACATCTCTCTTGATACTTATCGGCAGCACTGACAATATTATTGCTAGGCCAATAATACAAGATTGCATCTGATCTAAACATAAATCTCTAGGTTCTTTGGCTTATTTCCATATGAGTTCAATAAAGAACCTTTTTTTTGGTAAATCACTATTGAAAAATCAGATGAAGGCTTTGCTGATAAATGATCATATCTCACAATATTAGAATTAATAATACTGATGTAAAAATGTGACAGCAGCATTTTATGGTTATAGCTGCTTGAGAATGAGCTGTTGTTTATACAGCCTTACATTTAGAGTCCATAATTCTCGGTTGGTCGGTTGGGCCGGGTCAGAAGGTCATTCGGAGGGGTCATGAGATGATTCATCATGAGAGGAAGGGAGAAAGAACAAAATCTGCTGTTTGTTGTAGCATACTTGTTTTTTGTTTTAATATTAATTTAACTTATTTGACCTCTTACCTCACAGACATTTGATACATGACAGCGAGCCACAGAAAATGGAAATACTCACATCACTGTGATAGTAATCGGAGATATATAAACTGTCATGGTTTTAATGAAGGGAACAGAGTAATCGTTAATGCTGTTACTTTTGCTTTTCATTGCTTTGCAACTTTTCTGCTGTGGAAAGGGGGGCTTGGTGCAGCTTTTCCCCCAGTAACCACATGGGGGGAGCCTAAGACCAGCTGAGAGCAGCTGTAATGCGCTCTGCCTGGGGAAAAAAAGCACATGCTATCTCAAGTGAGAAAATAAACATCCTTAAAAGTTTCGAAGAGATAAACCGAAAGGTGTATATAAAGGCTTAAGAAACGTAATGTCAAGGGTTTGCAGATTCTCTCCCGTGCATCTATATGCTAATGGTGAGATTGAGTTTAATCACCTCCAACTGGGACTCATGAGGAGACAGATCCCGTTTTACTACCTAATCTCAGGTTAGAATTTTAAGCTCTATGTCTCAGGGTGCGATACTTAACTAAACCCTGCTGAAATAGTCTTCACCACACAGCCAAGAATAAGAGAACTAAATAATGTATACTAGTGATACCACAGCCTTAAATAGACGTGGAAAAAGACAAAATAGTTAATTTTCTATTAAACTGTATTCACAGTAAACACTCCTCAGTCAGATGTGACAGGTTGATGTAGAAAAGATATAAAGCAGTAAAAGAAATGATAAACTCAAACAAAATCTGAAGGATGTCAGAAATGGAGCACCTTTTACAATCAAGAAGGAGATTTTTCATTATAGTTAAAGGTTTTTTTCTACGTCCATCTTCTCCTTTCCAGCCCCAGAGTGGAAAACATCTCATATAATCTGCCGGGATTCTCTTTTCCCCTGTTTTTATGGAAACAAGAGTAATGGAGGACAAAAAACCCCGCCAGTCTACCTTTAACCTCCCCACATGGTGGCGCTGTAGAGCTGCGTAAACTCTCGGACCATGTGCTCCTCAATCTCAGCCTCCCCTCCTCCTCCTCCTCCTCCTCTTCCTCCTCCTCCCAAGCAATGGAGAGAAGAGAGCTGCCGGTGTGTCATCACGCAGATATGTGGAGTTTATCAAGGCAATTCCTTTTATAATCCTCCTGATGCTCGTTGCCGGTGTTTTATCTGTTTAATAGCATTTTACTGCTACACGCCATAAAAAACACCCTTTTTACTGTGGCACCAAACACATTGTTTGGGGAATTGACCCTGCCTGGGTAATGAACAGCAGTGAATTTGCAGCCAGTTATAAAAAAAAAATTGAAAAAAAAAAAAAAGCAGGAGGGGGGAGAGGGGAGGAGGCGGGAAGGGGAGGGGGAGACAATTTTAACCCGAAGAGGAGAGGAGGAATATTTTACAGGAGGGGGAAGAAACCTGTTCTCCACGTCCCAGAAGAGGTTTCAACACTGCTGATTTTTGGTTGCTTTTATATTGTAATTTGTTTTTGCTGCTGGATAGTCATCTTCAACATTCATGTACTCATATGTAAAATAAAACAAAACAAAAAAAACCATCTCACTTAAAATATATCTCTATGAAAGAACATTAAGTGTTGGATACACTGCAGTGTTTAAAGGAGGAAAAGCTGTAAACCAAAACAGACAGGAAACAAATTCAAGAAATTCAGAATGAAAAAGCAGAGAAACATAATCCTCACTGAATGGTTAAATACTCACCAACTGAGGATATATGGAACATTTTGAAGCAATGTCTAAAACACCATTCATCAACACCCTCATCAACAACATCACATATGGGAATGTTTTCTGGAAGGTGTCCAATGAATCTATCCAGTGGGAGCGTTGAACCAATCAGCATTGACGACCATATTGCACCCAGACTCCACCATCACGGTCATTGTGGGAAATATATTTAGAAAGAAATGCTTGACTTCAACGCCATCATACGTAACCACTACCACTGGTTGCTGATTGGCCCGCCCCTCTCAGAGCGGCGACCGTAACTTTAATGCCAACAGGGTGTTCAGACTGTAATCACCGCGAAGACTGAAGCTTTGAGCAATAGTCGGGGCAAGGATTCATTTCTGAAACCAAATTGACGCAGTGCTCAGATGGTGATCCTAAATGTTAAATACTATCAGATGGTCAGGGACAACCGTACTTTAAAAAAAAAGAAGAAGAATGCAGAACACTTGTTGGACAAATGATTAAAAAAAAAAATCTCCAATTAAAATGGCAAAATTTGCCAACCCGGCGCCCACAATGTCAGAATATCATCATCTGTCTCCACCTTTTAAAAAACGGCCACAAATAGTTGTTGCACAAATGAAATAGTTTGTAGAGTGGTTTGGTGAGGTTTAGGCACAGAAAGGATTTGGCTATGGTTAGGAGACCCTTTGTTGCCATGGTTACAGTTATAATCAGTTGGTTAACGTCCAAGGGAACAATCGTAGGCAAAATGAAAAGAAACCAACATTCACTGTTCACATTGGAGAAGTGAACAGGGTCTCACCCATCTCACCGCCTCCATCTACAGCCTCTGTGGTCCTGAAATAATGTCACACAAAGGATGTAGATAACCAAAATGGCAAATTTCAAATTTGCCATTTTGACCAGTCATCAAATGCCTTTTAAGGCAGAAATAAAAGATCAGGTTGGATTTGTTTGCCTTGAATACTCGTTAAAGTGACTGTAAACACACCGGACTGGTCACTGAACTCCTCCAGCTTTATGTTGGTATACATGCAAACCTGCAGCAATGGACAACATGTGCACAGTTTGCAAGCACATGCTGTAGTTTTTGGTCACTCTGTATCCTCTGCACACCACACA